>NC_069499.1:236919128-236964128 GCF_027579735.1 Bombina bombina
GGATACTGTAGTTTATAATTTTATGTTAGATTTTTTTATTGTATTTTAGAGGGTTTAGTTTAGAGGGGGGTTAGTTTAGAGGGGGAGTTAGGTGCTAGGTAGAGTGTCGTTAGATTGTGTTTGGGGTTGTGGCTGTTTATGTTTAATAAAAAATTTGTAACTTAGATTAAAAAATTATTGTAATTTAGGGGGTTTAGTTTAGAGGGATGGTTAGGTGTTAGGTTAGTTTGCGTTTGGGGTATGTGGCGGTATAGGGGCTAATCGTATAAATACTTTCAATGGGTATGTGCTAGTATAGGGGTTAATAGTTAAGTACTTGCGGTGGGTATGTGGCGGTTTAGATCTTTATTAGTATAGCGTTAGTTTGCGATTGTGGGGTACTTAGGATTAGTGGTTAAGCTCAGCAGTTCTATTGCAAAGGATTGTTTACTATAAATCGCCAATATGGGCGGCGATGATGGGTGTTATATATAACCAGAATTGCTGACCAATGGCATGTATAATAAAGGCCTCTTGGCAATGCCGCTATTGTGGGAGCTTGGAAAATTTCGACAGGCTTACTCGACATAGTGGCGGATCCTTTGGAATATTTTGACGCCTTGTAGCACTTTCAATCATTGGGGCCTCAGTGAGTTCAGTTGTGAAGTCTGAACTACAATGTATCTCCAAGCTGAATGGAGAATCTTTGAATATCAGGGCCAAGGTGAGATCTACTGGGACTAGCAAATAATTGCAGAATATATTAGTTATATTCACTGACTATTATAGGGAAAAAACAAAAACTGTACTGATTGTGTTTATATGTGTGTGTGTGTGTATATATATATATATATATATATATATATATATATAAATGTGTGTGTGTGTGATATATAAATATATATGTGTGTGTGTGATATATATATATATATATATATATAAATGTGTGTGTGTGATATATAAATATATATGTGTGTGTGTAAATATATATATATATATATATATATATAAATGTGTGTGTGTGATATATAAATATATATGTGTGTGTGTAAATATATATATATATATATATATATATATATATATAAATGTGTGTGTGTGATATATAAATATATATGCGTTAACTACCTTTAAAAAAAAAACCTTACCTCTGAAAGTAAATAAAATATAATCTTACCGTTTTTAAAAAAAAATAAAAAACTACCATTACTATTAAAAAACAAAATAAAGCTACCATTTCTAAAAAAATAAAAAATAACATTACATAAAAAAATAAAAAAAACTTAGAATTACTTAAAAAAAAACTAAAATTACCAAAAAATAACAAACCAATTATGCCTGTTATAACCCCCCCCCCCCCTCCCCCCCCCCCCCCCAAAAAAAAACTATTCTAAAACTAAACTACAAATAGAATGGCCCTTTTGTAGGGCATTGCCCTAAATGGATCAAGCTCTTTTTGTGAAAAAATAATATAAAATATGCAAACTCTATTGTAGACCACTACAATATGAATGTGAAGAATGTCCTGCACTACATTGCGCCAATATGCACTCAACTCCTTACCACTCATCATAAGGCTCTATTGTTTGACAGTACCTTATGAGTTCACATTTCTTTCCCTGATATTCCTTTAATCAAGGCCCATAGTAATGTGTTTGGTTTTGTATGAATCACAAATATACTAGAAATCTGATTCAGTAAAAAAAAAATGTATGCTGCTCTGTTGCCCAAGCAATTTTATTTATTAAACTTGCTTAAGAAAGCTAGTGTAACGGTACCAACCGGATACCAAGGGTTAACACCAGGGAACAATGTCCTGCATAGGGAATCAGCAATTCACAACCCAGCCAGTTTTCAGGTTTTTAAACAGAATGACTTTTATTAAGGCTCATATGCCCAGTATTTATGCAGGTCTGACCCCCCCCCCAGAAGGGGGGTTGAAAGACTGTTGTACATTGAATGGAGGGAACACGCCCTTTTACATGATACAATAGAATACCTTGCTCAAGCTGATAACAATTTAAACACAGACACACACTTGGCTTTCCTTATCATCTAGGGTCTGCTCTCTGAGGTTGATTAAACAATGGACTGTGTATCAATAACATTAATGACAGTGCACAATAGCTGAGGCTAAAGCTGAACACAGTTAACTCTTTCAGTGCTGACAGAAGGGTCTGTCACATCTACATAGCACAATATACAGCCTATAGACAACCTTTCTTATGTTATAGTCCAGAAGTGGCTAGGTTTGCCACAATGCTCCCCCAGAACCAAGCCGGCATACACAGTCTGATCCCAACGGATCGGCTTGGGGATGTCCGGGGCAACAACTTTCGGCTCAAGTAAGCTACGGGGTGTTCTCCGCCATCTGCTCCAATTTGGCTCAGTACTGCCCCCACCCCAAACATGGAAGCGTCTCTTCCCGGAGGGACTGGGCTTGGGTAGTCACAGGGTTAACATCAGCGGGATCCATGGGAGCATAGGCAGAAACACGGGGGGCCAAGTCATTTCCAAGGAGAACATCAGAAGGTAAGTCCTTCTTGACCCCCACATTCACAAGTCTAGCGCCCACTCCCCAATCCAAATGTACCCTGGCAACAGGTAGGCGGAACACAGTGCCCCCTGCTACCCTCACAGCCACAGTGTCTCCAGTGTGCTGTTTCTCAGGCACCAAGTTCTCTTGAAGCAAGGTCATGGTAGCACCAGTATCCCGTAGACAACTGACCTCCTTCCCATTCACTTTAACCCGTTGCCGGTTATTCCGGTGGGCAGCTTGCACGGGGTCTGCTTCATGTAGGCTGCCCCAGCATTCTGGCGCCTCTACGTAGCGGGCCACAGGCTGAGGATTATGTGGGATTCCGCCAGCGGGTCTTCTCCAGGACTGTGCTTGATTCGCTGCGTTTAGGGGACACTCTGGTCTTTTGTGCCCTAGTTGCTTACATCCAAAGCACCGAATAGGTTGTGAGTAGCCCCGCGAATTGAACCGGGCTCTCTGAGGGTAGTTCGTGGCCGGAGGCCGTGTGGTATAGCGGTGCGCCGGGGGTTGGTAACTGGCAGCTGCTGGGGTGACTGGGGGTCTGTACTCCCCTCTAGCAGTGGGCAATCGGTATACTGCTCCCCCTGCCCCTCGTACTGCCACGGATCCGCCAGTGGGTGCTGTATCCGGCACCAAATGGGGAGCTATCAGGGTTAAAGTAGCTCCCGAATCCCGAAGTCCCTGGACCGACATCACCTCATGCAGAATTCCCAGGGGTTCCTCGGCTTGGGTGCTCAACACCTCATGAGCGGCTGGCTCCGTTTGGTAATGGTGAGCAGCCGCCCTTGGGGCCAGGTTCTGTCTGACCTGGTTCCAAGCTTGTCTGCTCCGATTTTGGGTGCACTCACGTGCCATATGTCCCCACTGCTTGCAGGTGTGGCATTGTATATTAGCCCGTCCGTTGTTAGGCTGTAGTCCATGGTGCCTCCTGGCATCAAAATGCTGGTCTGCTAATCTGGCTGCTTCGGTTAAGGTGAGGGGTTTTCGATCTCTCACCCATTCTTGGGCTTCTGGGGACAAGCCGTTAAAGAATTGCTCCAACAGCATCAGTTGTCGCAATTCTTCCATGGTGGTAGCTTGGCTGGCCTGTATCCACCCCTGAGATGCTTGATCCAGCTTGTGGGCCCACTCTGCATGGGAATCTCTTTCTGGCTTGCGCAGGCCTCTAAACTTGCGCCGGTATGCCTCTGAGGTAATGGCATATCTTTCCAAGATCGCTCTCTTCACTTTAGCGTAATCCTTGCTGTCCTCCCTGGGTACAGCGCGATACGCTTCCGCTGCCCTACCGGCTAGCTTGCCTGCTAGCACCGGCACCCATACGGACTGCTCCAAATCATGTAACTCGCACAGTCTCTCAAAATCCTGTAAATACCCATCAATCTCATCCTTCTCCTCACAAAACATTTTAAATGCATGGTATGGGATTTTGGGTCTTACTGGGTTGCTGAGTGCGTCCAAAATGGATTCTGCTCGGGAGGATGCATTCCGCGGACTGTGTGCCATCACGTACTCCTGCACATCTGCCATTACCACGGATAGCATATCCCGTGGTACAGGTTGGGGTAAAAATTCCAGCCTGGTCCTCATTTCCCTCTGGTATAGGGTCTCCTCCATGGCTGCTGGAGGCGTAGCGCTGCGAGCTCTGTCTCCCTCCATCAGCTCAGCAATTAATATAGCCTTGGGTTTGCTGCTGCCTATCTTTCCCCTGGCTTCTAGCAGTTCCTTTTACGTTTGTCTCTTTAGCTTAGAATAATCCATCTCCATTCACTTCGGTCCCTGGTACTCCTTCCATCTTAGTCAGTATTGTAGTAATCCCCCTCTTCCTGAGGTTACTGGCATGTGTAGTTGCTCTTCTGGGCGATAAGGTTCATTCCGTCGCTTGCCACCAATTGTAACGGTACCAACCGGATACCAAGGGTTAACACCAGGGAACAATGTCCTGCATAGGGAATCAGCAATTCACAACCCAGCCAGTTTTCAGGTTTTTAAACAGAATGACTTTTATTAAGGCTCATATGCCCAGTATTTATGCAGGTCTGACCCCCCCCCAGAAGGGGGGTTGAAAGACTGTTGTACATTGAATGGAGGGAACACGCCCTTTTACATGATACAATAGAATACCTTGCTCAAGCTGATAACAATTTAAACACAGACACACACTTGGCTTTCCTTATCATCTAGGGTCTGCTCTCTGAGGTTGATTAAACAATGGACTGTGTATCAATAACATTAATGACAGTGCACAATAGCTGAGGCTAAAGCTGAACACAGTTAACTCTTTCAGTGCTGACAGAAGGGTCTGTCACATCTACATAGCACAATATACAGCCTATAGACAACCTTTCTTATGTTATAGTCCAGAAGTGGCTAGGTTTGCCACAGCTAGCAAGCAAACATATGCTGAAATTCTTCTGAGAATATCTGATTTCTTGTCAAATCATTTTGTTGTATTAAAGTTATTATTTTGGTGTCCGGAGAAGAACATAAAGTATTGAATCCAGAACTAGAAAAACTCACCTCATGGGATTTTGTTTTTATTTTATAGAGCCTGCTATGTTTATGCATAAGACCATAGGTCCCATGCACAGGGCAGCAGATTTTAGTGCTATGTACAAATAAGTCTCCCTGGTGTGTAGGTGGCCTATTACCCTTATTCCTTCAGCAAGCACACTCCCTCTGATCTGGTTGTAGTAAACAATGATGTAGGATTTTACCCCCAGCATTATGGGTAGCATTGTAAAGGGCATCTTGGATATCTGTGCTGGATTAAAGGGACATGAAACTACCATTTTTAGTTCATGATTTATAAAAAGCATGCAATTTTAAGCAACTTTCCAATGTACTTCTAATATCAAATATGCTGTCTTCTCCTGATATCCTTTGTTGAAAATTAAATCTAGGTAGGTTTATAAAACTTTGGGTAAGTTCACGTGTCTATAGCACTCTATGGCAGCAGTGTTTTGCAACATTGTCTTTAGCAGTGTTATGCATTGTTGTAAACACTGTTGCCATAGAGTGCTAAAGACACGTGCACACTCCAAAGGTCCTATGAGCCCACTTCAAAGCAAATTTGATAATAGAAGCAAGATGGTAAGTTGTAAAAAATTGCATATTCTGTCAAAAACATGGAAGTTTTTCACTTTGCTGTCCCTTTAAGGGACAATGTACAATACATTGTTAACAACCTCCCACAAGGGGTTCATTTCTGTTGCTGCCTCTTCTTCACATATCTGTTCTATTGAAAATATGTCATTATTTATTTTTTCAGTTTAGATGGAGGTTTTTAACTGGCAAAAGTGGCTATTTCAAATGCAAATGACAAAATAAAAGTAAAGGAGCTATTTGTAAGCAATTTAATAAACTCTAGCAGGTAAAATGGATCACTGGGAACACTTTAAATGGGATAACAATTTACAATACAATATCCCTTTAAATGGCTAGTTTTCTAGACTGTTAAAACTGTGGTAATCCTTGAAAAAATGAACTTTGATTGAGAATACTCATATGTTTTGTTTTGTTTTCAATTCAATTGTAGATAATGTTGTCCATGTGTAGAGTTTTTTTTTAAAGGGATATGAAACAGGCTGTTTCGTTGTTGTAAAAACCCTCACTAAGCAGTGGGTTATGCGAAATAGAAATCGTTGCAATATGTAATAATCATAATTTTAAAAGGATTTTACCTTTTATTTATTTTTATTGTAACTTCTGCAGTGTAAATGACTTCCAGTAACTTATCTAGCTTATCTTGATGTCATAAATCTTCTAGAGTAACATGAGCACGCATAGTATTTAGTGGATGCAAGAGAAACAGGCTGTCTATTTTGCCTATTCTTAGAAAAGGACAGAATGCCACTAAAATTACCAACATGTCAGCGTTTTGGTCTCTCTGAGGGCAGGAGCTACAGTGAGAATTTCCAAGTGCTCATTTTGCAAGAAAACGAGTAAGTTGTTTGCTGATTTTTTACACAATCTATTTCTTTTTATGTTTACTTTGATTTTAGCATATTTGTTTTTGCTAAAGGAGTAATGTTTAATATCCCTTCAAAGGGACATGAAACCTAATTTTTTTCTTTCATGGTTTAGACAGAGCATGTAATTTTAAACAACTTTCTATTTTATTTCTATTACATTTTCTTCGTTCTTTAGTTATTTTTTGTTTAAAAGCAGAAAGGTAAACTCAGGAGCATGCACTTGTCTCGAACACTATATGGCAGCAGTTTTGAAAGAATGTTAATCATTTGCAAGAACACTTGATGGCAGCACTATTTGTTGCTATGTAGTGCTCCAAAGGATACTATGGGAACAAAACAAATTGGATAAAAGAATAAAATAATTAAATTGGAATCTACTAGTGGTGAATCTACTAGAGTGAAAGAAAGCTTAGAAAATCCTATAATATAAAAGGCCAAATGTGTTTGTCAGAAGCTGTCATGCGCAATAGAGACTGCGCGAGTACAAACACACCTGGCCTTCTACAAACTGACCTGTCAGCCACAGGAACTGTAGGCATGATGGGGGTGGGGCCGGCTGGGCATGACGGGGTGGGGTGATGGACGTCACTGGGGCTGGGCGTGACGGGTCAGGGGCTGGCGTGATGGGGGCGGGCGTGACGGGGCCACAGGGTAGTTATTTTGAAACAATGAGGGGTAGTTATCAACGTGTCTACCTCAAATACACTGGAATTCCACAGCGTATTTTTAGGAGGAGGCTGATTCGCCTTAGTTATCAAGCCCTAGATACCGGCAAAAGTAGAATTTAGTGACGTAAGCTTCGATCCGCCGGACTCAGTCCGACACACATCGATTCTTACGTCACTCCAGATGTTCCGCACACAAGTGCGGCACAAACTGACTACTTTTGCTAGTTATCAAAAAACTAGCAGGTACGCTCGCCACTTTTCCGGCCCAGCGTACCTGGTTTTCAAACCGCTGCCCTGGAGGCGGCGGATCCCATAGGAATCAATGGGAGTCTGACCATAGCGAAAGTTCATGGTTGGTTCAGCCAATCGGATTGAACTTGAATCTGATTGGCTGATTCAATCAGCCAATCAGATTTTTCTACCTTAATTCCGATTGGCTGATAGAATCCTATCAGCCAATCGGAATTCGAGTGACGCCATCTTGGATGACGTCACTTAAAGGTACCGTCATTCGTCGTTAGTCGTCGGGAAGAAGAGGATGGATCCGCATAGGCTCCTCTGAAGATGGCTCCGCTCCGCTCCGGATGAAGATTGAAGACGCCGCCTGGATGATGACTTCATCGGATGGAAGATTTCTTCAGCGCCGCCTGGATGATGACTTCATCGGATGGAAGATTTCTTCTGCGCCCCTTGGATGATGACTTCTGCCGCTCCGGATCTCCTCTTCGGTTCCATCGGTGGTCGGCTGGCTGAACACGACTCAAGGTAGGATGATCTTCAGGGGGGTAGTGTTAGGTTTATTTAAGGGGGGTTTGGGTTAGATTAGGGGTATGTGGGTGGTGGGTTTTAATGTTGGGGGGGTTGTATTTTTCTTTTACAGGCAAAAGAGCTGTTTTATTTGGGGCATGCCCCGCAAAAGGCCCTTTTAAGGGCTGGTAAGGCAAAAGAGCTGTTTACTTTTTAATGTAGAATAGGGTAGGGATTTTTTTTTATTTTGGGGGGCTTTGTTATTTTATTAGGGGGCTTAGATTAGGTGTAAGTAGCTTAAAATTGTTGTAATATTTGTTAAATGTTTGTAACTTATTTTTTTTATTTTTTGTAACTTAGCTTTTTTTATTTTTTGTACTTTAGTTAGTTTATTTAACTGTATTTAATTGTAGTTATTTGTAGGTAATTTATTTAATTAATTTAATGATAGTGTAGTGTTAGGTTTAATTGTAACTTAGGTTAGGATTTATTTTACAGGTCATTTTGTATTTCTTTTAGCTAGGTAGTTATTAAATAGTTAATAACTATTTAATAACTATTCTAACTAGCTAAAATAAATACAAAGTTACCTGTAAAATAAATATAAATCCTAAAATAGCTACAATGTAATTATTAATTACATTGTAGCTATCTTAGGGTTTATTTTACAGGTATTTAGTTTTAAATAGGAATAATTTATTAAAGTATAGTGTAGTGTTAGGTGTAATTGTAACTTAGGTTAGGATTTATTTTACAGGTAAATTTCTCTTTATTTTAGCTAGGTAGCTATTAAATAGTTAATAACTATTTAATAGTTATTGTACCTAGTTAAAATAAATTGAAAGTTGCCTGTAAAATAAAAATAAATCCTTAGATAGCTACAATATAATTATTATTTATATTGTAGCTATATTAGGGTTTATTTTAAAGGTAAGTATTTAGTTTTAAATAGGATTAATTTAGTTAATAAGAGTTAAATTTATTTAGATGTATTTAATTAATATTTAAGTTAGGGTGGTGTTAGGGTTACTGTTAGACTTAGGTTTAGGGGTTAATCATTTTATTACAGTGGCGGCGGTATAGGGGGGGGCAGGATAGGGGTTAATAATTTTATTACAGTGACGGCGGTGTAGGGGGGGGCAGGATAGGGGTTAATACATTTATTATAGGTGGCGACGGTGTAGGGGGGGCAGATTAGGGGTTAATAAGTTAAATATAGGTTGCGGCGGTGTCCGGGAGCGGCGGTTTAGGGGTAAAAGTATTTATTTAGTTGCGGTGGGGTCCGGGATCGGCAGGATAAGGGTTAATAACTTTATTATAGGTGGCGACAGTGTAGGGGGGGCAGGATAGGGGTTAATAAGTTTAATATAGGTTGCGGCGGTGTCCGGGAGCTGCGGTTTAGGGGTTAATACATTTATAAGAGTTGCGGCGGGGTCTAGGAGCGGCGGTTTAGGGGTTAGTAACTTTATTTAGTTGCGGGGGGCTCCAGGGGCGCCGGTATAGGGGGTAGAACAGTGTAGTTAGTGTGAGTGCTTAGTGACAGGGGTATCAATAAAGCTGGGAAAAAGCCGAAGAGCAGCGAGATCGGATGAGTGATAACTATCACAATCCGCTGCTCTTCGCCCCGTACTTGGTGCGCGGCTTTTTGACAGCTTTTTTGATAACTTAGGAGAACGTATTCAGGTCCGCGGCGGCGATGGTAGGAGAGCTTAGGCAGGCGTATTGGACCAGCGAAGGCAGGTAAAGTAGACGGCTTGATAACTACCCCTCAATGTCTTTTCTGCAGAAGAGGCAAACCAGCTTGAAACATAAAACGGTGATCCAGGAAGTTTCCAGCTGCCCCTGAATGAAGGCTTGAGTGTGGACAGTATTCTGAAGGAAGGTAAGGGTAACAGGTACCAGGATCCGAGAGGAGTGATGGGATTTAGTTAAGACCATGCTTAGAGGTACCCCAGTGTTATCCCTGAAGCATTGGCTTTTCCCGGTCGAATGTCACAGTCCTTTAGTTGGTGGGTGTTAGATCCACAATAAAAACATAGTCTCAGTCTCCTTCTTCTCTGCCTTTCGGACTCTGAAGGTTTGAAGGAGGAGAGATCCATTGGTTCCTCTACTGAGGTAACTGAAGCTGCTGAAGGGATAGCGGAAGCTGCCAATACTGGGCGAATAGGAGGACGGAGGGAAGGACCCTCCTTGTTCTGTCTCTCTCGGCTTGCCTTTCCTGAAAGCGAGAATCTAGATTGATACAAAGCGCTATAAAGTCATTCAAAGAAGAAGGAATATCACGATAAGTGAGTTCATCTTTGACGCGTTTGTTTGGAGACCCCTCCTAAAGGCTGCCTTGAGAGCACTGCCATCCCAAGTGGTTTCAAGTGCCAAGGTGTGGAACTCGATGGCAAATTGTGCCACAGTTTTATTGCCCTGACAGAGATCCAGGAGAGAATATTCCGCAGCAGAGGTATGGCCAAAAGTCCCAAACACAGAAGATAAAGCAGAAATGAACTCATCAGCATCATGCAGGAGTGTAGCGTTCTGTTACAAAAGGGGAGAGATCCAGGCTAGGGCCTTGTCTTTTAGCAAGGAAAAGATAAAGGTGACCCTTGACTGATGAGACTGAAAGGTGTGAGGATCATTGCGGAAGTGCAGCCTGCATTGGTTTAGAAAGCCCCTCCAGTCAGTAGTACCTTCATACTTGTCAGGCAAGGGTATCCGGGGTATACTTCCAGAAGCAGAGGAAGAAGTCACAGTACTAGGAGTAGGGGATGATGGTGTAGCAACAGGAGCGGCATCCCTCGCTGCAACTAGTAAGGAGAGTTGAGCGGTAATAGCCTCTAGCTTGGAATCCATATTCTGCAACTGTGTGGTATGGGTTCCCAACATCTGTCCCTGAAGATAAACAGCTTGTGCCACCTCATCTGGCTGCATGGCCCAAGTATAATGTAACGCTCGTGGGATACTCCTCTATCAGACCAAACTCGGCCAGTAGTCTTGTTATCCCAGCGTTGAGCTGGAATGATAGAGACTATCCAAGAGCAGAGAAAGTTAGTGAGATGAGGAAGGCGGCACTCACTACAGGCAGGACAGTCCCCAGCGGCAACAGCAGAGCAGTCGAAGGATGAACCACTAGAATGGTCAGGCAGGCAGGGTCTGGCAACAGCAATGCAGTCCAAGGATAAACCACTAGAATGGTCAGGCAGGCAGGGTTTGGCATCAGTAAAGCATTCCAAGGGTGCACCACTAGAATGGTCAGGCATGCAGGGTTTGGCAACAGTAAAGCAGTCCAGCAGTTAAAGGGTTAAGGTAAGTAGAGTAGTCAGACAGGCAGGTTCAGCAACAGAGATCAATCCAGCAGTTTAAGGGTTAAGGCAGGTAGAGTAGTCAGACAGGCAGGTTCAGCAACAGTTATCAGGCACAAGGAAGAACGATCTGTCACACCCAGGAGCACACAAAAGAACACCTATACTTGAGCAGTGACAGATCGTTCTTTGAGCATTTAAATAGGCACAGATTCGGGCCACTGAGCTGAGACCGGCATCCGGAGCGTGCGGCGATGACGTCAGTGCCACATGCACCCAGAGCCGACACTGCCCCTGGCAACGAGCAGGGAAGGAGACGCCACACCCCTAGCAATGGCTAGAGCGGTGTGGCGTGACAGCCACTCTGTGGCCCTCTCTGCATCGGACATTGATGGCCATGATCGTTGGTGGGTGGGAGCTGATGTGGGAGGGCGGGTGGTGGGCCATCGATGCGAAGAGGTGATCGCAGGGGGGGGAATCACGTGCGTGGGCGCATGCAAGGGGGGAACCACGGGGGCACGCGCACGTGCACGGGGCGGGAGCAGGTGGGAAGCTACACTATGGGACAATATGTTTGTAGCTAAGGGTAAGGTGGGATAGAGGAGGGAGGGGGGTTATCTAAGTGATCGGGGAGGGGATTAGCTATTGAGGGGGGGCAGCTACACTACAGAGAAAAAAATTAAAAAGTAAAAAAAAATATTATTTGTGACAAACAGGGTACTGGCAGACAGCTGCCCAAACCCAAGATGGTGCACTATAAAATAGAGGGGGAGGGTTAGAGAGCTGTTTGGGGGTGGGGATCAGGGAGGTTGGGGGCTAAGGGGGGATCCTACACAGCAGAATAGATATATATATATTTTTTTTAAATAATAAAAAAAAAATGTATTTTAGTACTGGCAGACTTTCTGCCAGTACTTAAAGGGACACTGAACCCAATTTTTTTTCTTTCATGATTCAGATAGAGCATGCAATTTTAAACAACTTTGTAATTTACTCCTATTAGCAATTTTTCTTCATTCTCTTGCTTTCTTTATTTGAAAAATAAGGCATCTAAGTTTTTTTTTTTGCTTCAGACTCTGGACAGCACTTTTTATTGGTGGATGAATTTATCCACCAATCAGAAAGAACAACCCAGGTTGTTCACCAAAAATGGGCCGGCATCTAAACTTACATTCTTGCCTTTCAAATAAAGATACCAAGAGAATGAAGAAAATTTGATAATAGGAGTAAATTAGAAAGTTGCTTAAAATTGCATGCTCTATCTGAATCATGAAAGAAAAAATTTGGGTTCAGTGTTCCTTTAAGATGGTGGGGACAATTGTGGGGTGGGGGAGGGAAGAGAGCTATTTAGGAGGGATCAGGGGGTGGGGTGTTTCAGGTGGGAGGCTGATCTCTACACTAAAGCTAAAATTAACCCTGCAAGCTCCCTACAAGCTACCTAATTAACCCATTCACTGATGGGCATAATACAAGTGTGGTGCGCAGCGGCATTTAGCGGCCTTCTAATTGCCAAAAAGCAACGCCAAAGCCATATATGTCTGCTATTTCTGAACAAAGGGGATCCCAGAGAAGCATTTACAACCATTTGTGCCATAATTGCACAAGCTGTTTGTAAATAATTTCAGTGAGAATCCTAAAATTGTGAAAAATTTTACTTTTTTTAATTTAATCGCATTTGGCGGTGAAATGGTGGCATGAAATATACCAAAATGGGCCTAGATCAATACTTTGGGTTGTCTACTACACTACACTAAAGCTAAAATTAAAAAGCAAGGACGCCAAAGTCCCAGGGAGGTGCGCTTGTGTAAACAAGTGGTAAGTGTAAACTGGAAAGACCGCATTCTTGCAACGAAGGAGGAGATCCAACAATATTGACCTAGAAGAAAAGAAAAGAGGCGCCACATGGTGTAGTACGGACAAGGATCAGTCAGCAAGAGACAGTAACCCTGAGCCCCTAGCAGTGGAAACTCACAGAGTAGGCGGCACAACCGGAGTGCCAGGCAGAGCAGCACGGGACCCTCAGAGTCACCCGTATGACTCCCAGCCATGACTGGAGCGTCCGACGACGAGTCAGGTCAGGTGACTAGCAGTATCCAATCCAGGAGTGCCAGCCGACAACAGACGTCAACAGGCTCAGAGATTCATACAGAGAGATCTGTGCGTAGCCAGTAGAGGGGTGCAGCTAGTAACATGTTATGTAGTGATATAACTCTTAAAAAACAGTGATATGTGAACAAGCAGGTGGAGATACAAAAAAGTGTATATTTATTAAAATACACAGGGAGATAGCAACGCGTTTCTCAGCAAAACATGCTGTTTCATCAGGCTGTATAATTACACAACAGCTTGCTCAACATATAAAGCCTTAGCTGACCAATCAAAAACTGACATAATACCACACCCTCTGAAGTGTCAGATTGCACACTGCCAGGTGTACTGTTAGAGTAAAATGTCAGTCCGGGAGCAGGGCCGTCTTTAACACAGGGCAAAAGGGGCAACTGCCCAGGGCCCAGTCTTTGTTGAGGGGCCTTTTTTTTTTTTTTAGTTCATGCCAGGCTGCTGGTGTCATGTGAGAAAAGAGAAAAAATACATATAAATGATGCTGGATAACACTGATATAAATGGTGTATAAAGTGAAAATAATGTGTGTATATTGGCTGTGACCTGTAGGGTTAACCCCCAGTAAGCCGAAGAAAAATAGTGAGCTATTTGACTAAGGGTGAGGTGTTCTATAGGGTAATATGATAAAAAACCATAGTTTATGTAAGAACTTACCTGATAAATTAATTTCTTTCATATTGGAAAGAGTCCATGAGCTAGTGACATATGGGATATACAATCCTACCAGGAGGGGCAAAGTTTCCCAAACCTCAAAATGCTTATACAAAAAATCATAACCACCATAAAAATGGTGGGCCTCATGGACTCTTGCCAATATGAAAGAAATGAATTTATCAGGTAAGTTCTTACATAAATTATGTTTTCTTTCATGTAATTGGCAAGAGTCCATGAGCTAGTGACGTATGGGATATCAAATACCCAAGATGTGGAACTCCACGCAAGAGTCACTAGAGAGGGAGGGATAAAAAATAAACAACAGCCAAATGCTGCAATAATCCACAACCCAAATATAAGTTATTCTTATGAAGAAAAGAAAAACTGAAAATAGCAGCAGAAGAATCAAACTGAAACAGCTGCCTGAAGAACTTTTCTACCAAAAACTGCTTCAGAAGAAGCAAATACATCAAAACGGTAGAATTTAGTAAATGTATGCAAAGAGGACCAAGTCGCTGCTTTGCAAATCTGATCAACTGAAGCTTCATTCTTAAAAGCCCACGAAGTGGAGACTGATCTAGTTGAATGAGCTGTAATTCTCTGAGGCGGGGCTTTACCCAACTCCAAATAAGCTTGATGAATCAAAAGCTTTAATCAAGAGGCCAAGGAAATAGCAGAGGCCTTCTGACCTTTCCTAGGACCAGAAAATATAACAGACTAGAAGTCTTCCTGAAATCTTTAGTAGCTTCAACATAATATTTCAAAGCTCTTACCACATCCAAAGAATGTAAGGATCTTTCCAAAGGATTCTTAGGCTTAGGACACAAGGAAGGGACAACAATTTCTCTACTAATGTTGATAGAATTCGCAACCTTAGGTAAAAATTCAAATGAAGTCCACAAAACCGCCTTATCCTGATGAAAAATCAGAAATGGAGATTCACAAGAAAGAGCAGATAGCTCAGACACTCTTCTAGCAGAAGAGATGGCCAAAAGGATAACACTTTACAAGAAAGTAGTTTAATGTCCAAAGAATGCATAGGCTCAATCGGAGGAGCCTGTAACGCCTTCAAAACCAAATTAAGACTCCAAGGAGGAGAAATTGATTTAATGACGGGCTTAATACGAACTAAAGCCTGTACAAAACAGTGAATATCAGGAAGTTTAGCAATCTTTCTGTGAAATAAAACAGAAAGAGCAGAGATTTGTCCCTTCAAGGAACTTGCAGACAAACCCCTATCCTGGATGTAAAGTCTGACGGCTGAGATAATCCTCCTCCCAATTGTCTACACCTGGGATATGAACCACAGAAATTAGACAAGAGCTGGATTCCGCCCAAACAAGTATCCGAGATACTTCTTTCATAGCTAGGGGACCTTGAGTCCCACCCTGATGATTGACATATGCCACCGTTGTGATATTGTCTGTCTGAAAACAAATGAACGGTTCACTCTTCAACAGAGGCCAGAACTGAAGAGCTCTGAGAATTGCACAGAGTTCTAAAATATTGATTGGTAATCTCGCCTCTTGAGAGTTCCAAACTCCTTGTGCTGTCAGAGATCCCCAGACAGCTCCCCAACCTGAAAGACTCGCATCTGTTGTGATCACAGTCCAGGTTGTCTGAACAAAAGAGGCCCCTTGAACTAAACGCTGGTGATTTAACCACCACCTCAGAGAGTGTCGAACATTGGAATTTAAGGATATTAATTGTGATATCTTTGTATAATCCCGGCACCATTGATTCAGCATGCAAAGCTGGAGAGGTCTCATGTGAAAACGAGCAAAAGGAATTGCGTCCGATGCTGCAGTTAGGCCTAAAACTTCCATGCACATAGAAGGGAATGACTGAGACTGAAGGTGCCGACATGCTGCAACCAATTTCAAACGTCTCTTGTCTGTTAGAGACAAAGTCATGGACACTGAATCTATCTGGAAACCTAGAAAGGTGACCCTTGTCTGAGGAATCAAAAAACTTTCTGGTAAATTGATCCTCCAACCATGTTTTTGAAGAAACAACACAAGTTGATTTGTGTGAGATTCTGCAGAACGCAAAGAGCTAGTACCAAGATATCATCCAAATAAGGAAACACCGCAATACCCTGTTCTCTGATTACAGAGAGTAGGGCACCCAGAACCTTTGAAAAGATTATTGGAGTGGTTGCTAGACCAAATAGAAGAGCAACAAATTGGTAATGCTTGTCTAGAAAAGAGAATCTCAGGAACTGATAATGTTCTGGATGAATCGGAATATGAAGGTAAGCATCCTGCAAGTCTATTGTAGACATATACAGGCCCATTTATCAAGCTCCGTATGGAGCTTGAAGGGCCGTGTTTCTGGCGAGTCTTCAGACTCGCCAGAAACACAAGTTATGAAGCAGCGATCTAAAGACCGCTGCTTCATAACCCTGTCCGCCTGCTCTGAGCAGGCGGACAGGAACCGCCGGAAATCAACCCGATCGAATACGATCGGGTTGATTGACAGCTCCCTGCTGGCGGCCGATTGGCCGCGAGTCAGCAGGGGGCGGCGTTGCACCAGCAGCTCTTGTGAGCTGCTGGTGCAATGTTAAATGTGGAGAGCGTATTGCTCTCCGCATTTAGCGAGGTCTTGCGGACCTGATCCGCAGTGTCGGATCAGGTCCGCAAGCCCTTTGATAAATGGGCCCCATAATGTCCTTGCTGAACAAAAGGCAGAATAGTCCTTATAGTTACCATCTTGAAAGTTGGTACTCTTACATAACAATTCAAAATTTTCAGATCCAGAACTGGTCTGAATGAATTTTCTTTCTTTGGGACAATGAATAGATTTAAATAAAACCCCAGGCCTTGTTCCTGAAAAGGAACCGGCATGATTACCCCTTAAACCTCCAGATCTGAAACACACTTCAGGAAACAAAGAGAAATTGAGGTGTGGCTGCGGGGAGAACAACGAGGAACAAGGCTAATCAGTCCGTTTACTCCAGTGTAATCAGACTGTAACGGGAGACTTGTCGGGTGACCGAAAGGTGCAGGCCAAGTAAGAGTGAGAGACCAAGTGATCCCAAGATATGCACAATAGAAGAAAAGGCAGCACTCTTGATATCTTCTGCAAAAACTGAGTTTTAATCCAACAGGTACAAAAAGAGGTGAATACACAACACACAAGGCGCAATGGAGGAAAGCCTGAGCTTTTACTGGATTCACTGGGATGCGTGAGAGAAAAAAATCTCCTCACAGGAGGTCTTACTCTGAATCCAATTTGGTACCCCTGAGAGACAATGCTCTGAATCCATTAATTTTGAACAGAATTTATCCAAATGTAATAGTAGCAATTTGAACAAACCTTTAATTCTGTGTTGTAACTCAAAAACAGCAATTGCCTCAAAAATAGATTTGTAACATTAAAAAAGCTTGATGAATTAGTTGTTAATGCTTCTTATAATGTTTTAATATTTGCCCAATAAGTGTCAGTTTATTGACTTCATAAACTGTACAATACTATCAGGGCAATTGTAAATGCAAACAGCTCAAATTAAGCAATAACGCAAATAATTGTATCCCTTGATTAGGCAGGTATAGTTCATCAAGTTGTGTGAGAATAACGAATAATAATGGATTAAATAGATCTGACCTGAAAACCCAGGAGTTAGATACTTGTGTCCGTTTGCTATGAGCAGCAGCGTGGTACTCACAGGGAGAGCGGTTGTTGGCTGCAGCTGATGACGTCACCGCTACTCGCTGTGCTGTGTCTGAAGCGGCTTGCAAATCCTGTTACCTTGTAACAGCTTCAGGATGAGATGTCGAGTCTGTTGATTTCCTTGCAAAAGGTGATTTATTCCAGTAGTGGATTAAGGTAGTAGTGCTGCTTTAGGTAGGAAAGAAAATAAGAGATATTATCAGTAACTTTTAGGAACTCTTTAAATAGAAATTTGGAGAGGCTGTTGGAGAGTGTGGAAAACTCTCAGAGACACGCTTGAACTGTGAATCCTTTCTCAATTAACCAGCAATGAGTGCTGGGGGAAGTGCTTGATATAGGGAGAACTTAAAGGGACAGATCATTAGTAAGCAGTAACCCTGACACCAAACATCCTTGAAAAACCTTAATCTGCCCCCTACCAGCTGTGCTGGAATGAAGGCTGCACCTTCATGCGGACTTAGGGGCTGACTTTGGTTTCTTGAAAGGCTTGGATTTATTCCAATTTGAGGAAGGCTTCCAATTGGAAATAGATTCATTGGGGGAAGGATTAGGTTTTTGTTTCTTATTTTGTCGAAAGGAACGAAAACGATTAGAAGCCTTAGATCTACCCTTAGGTTTTTTATCCTAAGGCAAAAAAACTCCTTTCCCCCCAGTAACAGTTGAAATAATAGAATCCAACTGAGAACCAAATAAATTATTACCTTGGAAAGAAAGAGATAGTAATCTAGACTTAGATGTCATATCAGCATTCCAAGATTTAAGCCACAAAGCTCTTCTAGCTAAAATAGCTATAGACATGGATCTAACATCAATTTTGATAATATCAAAAATGGCATCACAAATAAAATGATTAGCATGTTGCAGTAAGCGAACAATGCTAGATATGTCAGAATCCAATTCTTGTTGCGCTAAATTCTCCAACCAAAAAGTTGAAGCAGCTGCAACATCAGCCAAAGTAATTGCAGGCCTAAGAAGATGACCTGAATATAAATAGGCTTTCCTTAGATAAGATTCAAGCTTCCTATCTAAAGAATCTTTAAAGGAAGTACTATCTTCCATAGGAATAGTGGTTCGTTTAGCAAGAGTAGAAATAGGCCCATGAACTTTGGGGATTTTTTCCCAAAACTCTATTGCAACCGCTGGTAAAGGATACAATTTTTTAAACCTTGCAGAAGGATTAAAAGGAGTACCTGGCTTATTCCATTCCTTAGAAATCATATCAGAAATAGGAAAAACCTCTGGAGTAACCACAGTAGGTTTAAAAACAGCATTTAAACGTTTACTAGTTTTAATATCAAGAGGACTAGCTTCCTCAATATCCAAAGTAATTAACACTTCTTTTAACAAAGAACGCATAAACTCTATTTTAAATAAATAAGTAGATTTGTCAGTGTCAATGTCTGAGGAATGACCTTCTGAATCAGATAGATCCTCATCAGAAGTGGATAATTCATTATGTTGTCAGTCATTTGAAATTTCATCAACTTTATGAGAAGTTTTAAAAGGCCTCTTACGCTTATTAGAAGGTGGAAATGCAGACAAAGCCTTCTGAATAGAATCAGTAACGAATTCTTTAAAATTCACAGGTATATCATGTACATTAGAAGTTGAAGGAACTGCAACTGGCAATGTACTATTACTGAAGGACACTCTATCTGCATGTAAAAGTTTATCATGACAACTAATACAAATGACATTAGGAGATATAATCTCCACAATTTTACAACAAATGCACTTAGCTTTGGTAGAACCGATGTCAGGCAGCAAAGTTCCAGCAGATACTTCTGAGGCAGGATCAGATTGAGACATCTTGCAGAATGTAAAAGAAAAAACAACATATAAAGCAAAATGATCAATTTCCTTATATGACAGTTTCAGGAATGGGAAAAAATGCAAATAGCGTAGCCCTCTGACTTAGAAAAAGTGAAGAGGCAAAAGCAATGGGGCAATAAATAATGAAAAAATTTTGGCGCCAAGTATGACGCACAACTTAACTAGAATTTTTTTGGCGTCAACCATGTCCGGAAGTGACACACTCGTGTCACTAACAACGCAACCCTGTGTGAACCCCTGCGTCAACTACAAAGCCGGAAATGAGGAACTTGCGTCAACGGACGTGCCCTTTTCGTGCCAAAAAATGACGCAATAAAGTGTGGCATTTAGCGCACCCACAAGCCTAAGACAGCCCGCAAATTAAAACAAGTAGCCAATTAAAAAAAAAAAAAAAAACAACTTTCCCAAATATGAAACTGACAATCTGCAAAAGGAAATACATGAACCTGACTCAAGGCAAATATAAGTACAATACATATATTTAGAACTTTATATAAATGCTTAAAGTGCCAAACCATAGCTGAGGTGTCTTAAGAAATAAAAGCATACTTACCAAAGACACCCATCCACATATAGCAGATAGCCAAACCAGTACTGAAACAGTTATCAGTAGAGGTAATGGTATATGAGAGTATATCATTGATCTGAAAAGGGAGGTAAGAGATGAATCTCTACGACCGATAACAGAGAACCTATGAAATAGACTCCGTTAGGAAAATATTATCCACGTCCCTCTGACATTCGCTGTACTCTGAGAGGAATCGGGCTTCAAAATGTTGAGAAGCGCATGTCAACGTAGAAATCTTAGCACAAACTTATTTCACTACCTCCATAGGAGGCAAAGTTTGTAAAACTGAATTGTGGGTGTGGTGATGGGTGTATTTATAGGCATTTTGAGGTTTGGGAAACTTTGCCCCTCCTGGTAGGATTGTATATCCCATACGTCACTAGCTCATGGACTCTTGCCAATTACATGAAAGAAATATATATATATATATATATATATATCCCATTCAGGAATAGACAGGTTGCTTCATATATACCACAGAATAGATAGATAGATGTATATTGGATATAGGCTAACAAATCGGTGTTGGTCTATAGTTTATTCATGCTTGTTAATGAGAATAAAAAACTAGAACTGAGCTAGGCTATACTATTACTATAATATAATGCCATCTTGTGTAATGCCATCGTGTTTGGGCCTCTGTTTAGCCTAGCTCAGTTCTAGTTTTTTATTCTCATTAACAAGCATGAATAAACTATAGACCAACACCGATTTGTTAGCCTATATCCAATATATATATCAGTGTTATCCAGCATCATTTATATGTATTTTTTCTCTTTTCTCTAGAGATATATATTTGAACTAGAGTCACCGAATTTATACAAATATATTTGCAGCACTAGGTTATATCACTTATATTAACAATTTCATGTTATTCACAATTGTGTCTTCTTTATTATGAGCTATGTGTCTGGCATATGTGTATCATATTTTAGTATGTTGTTTATAAACCAGTTTTTTTATGTATTAAATACTGAAGTGTTAATCTGTTAATATATATATATATATATATATATATACATATTTTAGTATTTTATTTGTTTTTATACTATATATACATTTTATATATATTTTATTGTTAGCCTACCTCTCACGGACTGACATTTTACTATAACAGTACACCTGGCAGTGTGCAATCTGACACTTCAGATGGTGTGGTATTATGTCAATTTTTGATTGGTCAGCTAAGGCTTTATATGTTGAGCAAGCTGTTGTGTAATTATACCACATGATGAAACAGCATGTTTTGCTGAGAAACGCGTTACTATCTCCCTGTGTATTTTAATAAATAAACACTTTTTTATATCTCCACCTGCTTGTTCACATATCACCGTTTTTTAAGAGTTATATCACTACATTTGGGCTATCCCATGCCCGTAGTGTTACTAGCTGCACCCCTCTACTGGCAACTCACAGATCTCTCTGTATGAATCTCTGAGCCTGTTGGCGTCTGTTGTCGACTGGCACTCCTGGATTGGATACTGCTAGTCACCTGACCTGACCCGATGTCGGACGTTCCAGTCGTGGCTGGGAGTCATACGGGCGACTCTGAGGGTCCCGTGCTGCTTTGTCAGGCACTCCGATTGTGCCGCCTACTCTGTGAGTTTCCACTGCTAGGGGCTCAGGGTTACTGTCTCTTGCTAACTGATCCTTGTCCGTACTACACCATGTGGCGCCTCTTTTCTTTTCTTCTAAAGCTAAAATTAACCCTACAAGCTCCCTAATTAACCCCTTCAATGCTGGACATAATACACGTGTGGTGCGCAGCGGCGTTAAGTAGCCTTCTAATTACCTAAAAGCAACGCCAAAGCCAAATAAATCTGCTATTTCTGAAAGAGGATCCCAGAGAAGCATTTACAACCATTTGTGCCATAACTGCACAAGCTGTTTGTAAATAATTTCAGTGAGAAACCTAAAATTTGTGAAAAAAATTGTGAAAAAGTGAACAATTTATTTGATCGCAGTTGGCGGTGAAATGGTGGCATGAAATTTAACAAAATGGGCCTAGACCAATACTTTGAGATGTCTTCTAAAAAAAATATATATACATGTCAAGGGATATTCAGGGATTCCTGACAGATATCAGTGTTACAATGTAACTAGCGCTAATTTTGAAAAAAAAAAAAAAATGGTTTAGAAATAGCAAAGTGCTACTTGCATTTCTTGCACTATAACTTGAAAAAAAGCAAAGAACATGTAAACATTGGGTATTTCTAAACTCAGGACAACATTTAGAAACTATTTAGCATGGGTGTTTTGGTGGTTGTAGATGTGCAACAGATTTTGGGGGTCAAAGTTAGAAAAAGTGTGTTTTTTTCCCATTTTTTCCTCATATATTATATATTTTTTTTAGTAAATTATAAGATATGATGATAATAATTGTATCTTTTAGAAAGTCCATTTAATGGTGAGAAAAACTGTATATAATATGTGTGGGTACAGTAAATAAGTGAGAGGAAAATTACAGCTAAACACAAACACTACAGAAATGTAAAAATAGCCTTGGTCCCAAACGGACAGAAAATGGAAAAGTGCTGTGATAATTCAACAGAAAAAAATCTGCTGGTTGAAAATCATAGCAAGTCTTCTTGGTTTTTATAGCACTGTTGTAATATGCTATTACTGTATACTGCACACATTTCTTCTCTTGTAAAGACACATTTGTTAAAACACATTTGTTAACACTGTATTCTCTACTCCAGCGTATTTCTATAATCATTATTTTCCTACTATTTTTATTTTGCAACATTGTGAACAAACAAACATGAAAGTAACCTACACAATTGCCTTTTCACATGTAAATACTGATAAACTGGTTAAGGAGTAGCTACATATTACACTGATCAGAGAAGACTGGCTGCCTCTAGCAAAAAAAGTACAAACGGACCAAGGGTAAGAACATAGCTCGAGGTTACAAACAGTGGGCGGAAACAGCAGAACTGAGCTGAGTAAGGTCAGCGCGTGTGAGGAGAAATCGCGAACGCGCGCAAGGGGGAGGGGCGAAGCAATGGCCACGTGAGGCGACAACTATCCCTTGTATCATCTACTACTTGCTGTCAGATGAGGGTCGGGTATCGTTAGACCTTGAGGAACACGGTAGAGTGACGTCACGACGGGTATTGTCTTCTGCCCGGTAATAAGTTGGTTGGGAGCAGGGCTTGTTATTGCTAAACAGTAATATGTTCTTTCTACTTCCATTGGGGTGATTGTCACATGATATGGACCATCCTGGTATGCTCATCACTTTTAACAGTGCTGATGTCATGTCGTGTAGCCCTCACGTCAACGTCATGGTTTCGTTTTCGTATACAAATTACTGGGCCACCAATTATCATGTAGCAATGTCATGGTGTCACACTGTGTGCATGTACAGTAGTGTATGTGCCATTACTGTCATGGGTTAACCCTGAGAAAGACATCAGTAAATAACTCATTGACTGCCGTATCTCACACAGAAGTAATCCTTCAGACAGTAGTATAACGCTTGTGCTGCTATTACATAATTAGTTGGCATTGTTAGTAAAACACATGCATATACACAGGATTAACCTGTTTGTTACTTGTAACATAATAGTTATTAAAGGGACAGTCAGCTCCAACATTTTTATGTTTTAAAAAGATAGATAATCCCTTTATTACCCATTCCCCAGTTTTGTATAACCAACATGTTTTTTTGTTTTTTACCTTTGTTATTACATTGTATCTAAGCAGGGGTCAAGTCTAAGGGGAACGCATGGGAACAGAGTTCTTGTACTAATTTTGCAGGTGGAACTAAGTTTCCCCCTGGACAGAGAACAGAAACACTTCAGTAAAGGCGGCTGCTGTTGGTAGGAGCAGGAGCACAGTCTGGTTAGAGGGATAGTAAGATTCTCTAGTAATGGGCAGTACCACTTCCTACAATATACTAAATGCAAGCCTTTCAGTGGTCCTGCTGTGTGATCACTCCACACTGTGTGGAACACATGGTGCTTACATTTATGTGTGGCTTGCTCTGGGGTTATTTAGCTCCCCTCAGCAGAAGTAGTACTATTGCACCTTAAAGGGTCAACTCAAAAAATGTTATTGTTTAAAAAGATAGATAATCCCTTTATTATTCATTCCACAGTTTTGCACAGCCAACATGGTTATATTGAAATACTTTTAACCTCTGTGATTGCCTTGTATCTAAGCATATTTTGACAGCCCCCCTGATCACATTACTTTTTATTTATTATCTAATAACTTGCATTTTAGCTGTGTTGTGCAAAACCTACGGGCGTCAGAACAATGTTATCTATATGGTCCACATGAACTAGCAGTCTTCTGTTGTGAAAAGCAAATAAAAAAACATGGTAAGAGGCTGTCTGTAGTGGCTTAGAAACAGGCAGACATTTAAAGGTTTAAATGTTACAAAGTATATTAATATAACAATGTTGGTTGTGCAAAGCTGGGGAATGGTTAGTAGAGACGTTTTTTGAACTTTTTTAAAAATAACAGTTTTAATGTTGACTGTCCCTTTTTAAGTGGGTGCGACTATGAATGGGATATCACCAGAATATTAGGTTTTTCTTAGGTTTGGATTTATTATCTTAGCACAAAACTATAATAAGCGTGTATTTGTGCAGTTTTTTGTTTTTGCTGGGGTATCTGTAGGCCATCCTTGAATCAAAATGTATTTGGAAAAAGCATAAGTAAAGCATGGATACTAATTTTAGTACACATATTTGTAATTTGGCGCACTAGCAATTAGTGCTCAAAAAATTAACCAGAGGTCAGACCTCTGGTTCATTTTTTAAATGTCCCCTAATTGCCCCCCACTAATTAGTTTGTGGGGGCTAAAGTTGGCGGGTGTGGGGTGTTAGGAAAAAAATGGCCCTGAAAAGTGCCTTTACATTGTGGTCTACGGGTACTGTGTGTTTCCAGTAAATATATATGTATATGCTTATAATATTTATGTATGTGTTAATATGTGTATATACACATATTAACACATAAATATATTTGTATATATTCATATACATTTATATTTGCTGCACGACTTACCCCCTTCGCTGCGTTAGAACGAGGCTCCCATTGGAGCCTATAGAAGCGCGCTCTCATGAGCGCAATGCTTCCGTGCAATATGAATGCAAGGTCACGTTTGCATTGCACCTCACTTGTAATACCAGCACTTATTTGCGTGCATTTGAATTACTAAGTTGAGCGCAAATATTGCTTTTGCGGAAGCAATATTTTCGGTTATTTGTAGAGTGCCAAAAGATTCAGCAGCATGTTGCATTTATGGGAGACAAATGGGTAGTGGGCCCTGCCTAGAGTTGCACTGTTGTAAATCAGCTCTTATGAATGTAATTTACAGAAGAGCTGAGCTTGTAGGCTTACATGCTAAGGTGGTTCAGGGGATGAAAATATAAAAGGAAATGAGGGAAGAAATTGTTAGTGCATATTGTATGCATCCCTGAACAGTAGAGTCTTATGTTTTATTCTGGAGGTTAGAGGACCAGTGAAGGGATTGGCAGAGAGGCAAAGCAGCTGAGAAGTGACGTTTAAGGAATATCAGCCTGGCAAAGGCATTTATTATGGATTGTAAGGGAGATAGACGGCAGAGTGGATGCAATAGCCAAGATGGGAAATTAAGAGAGAGTGGATTAAAATCTTAGTTGTGTCTTGTGTGAGGAAATAGCACATTTTGGAGATGTTTTTAAGGTGGTATTTGCAGGAATTGGCCAAAGACTGGATGTGGGGAGGGAAAGAAAGATCTGAGTCAATTGTGACCCCCAAGACATCGGGCATGCGGGATTGGGGTAATGAAGTTAACAACAGTTATAGAAAGTTGGGGGATAGAAATTTTGGTAGAAGGGAGAAAATAAGGTTTTGGAGAGATTTAGCTTAAACTGCTGTGCACAACTACAAAATAATAGTAACTACTCACTATGTTATTGCATTTCATCCTGTTCCTGCAGCCCTTTTCAAATCAGTTGTCCTTTTTCAATAGCTTAAAGGGATTGTCTAGTCAAAATTAAAGGGACGTAATACTCATATGCTAAATCACTTGAAAGTGATGCAGCATAACTGTAAAAAGCTGACAAGAAAATATCATCTAAGAATATCTATGTAAAAAAGGAAGATATTTTACCTCACGATTTCCTAAGCTCACCAGAGTAAGCGCTGTGTAAATAGTTATACTTCACTTACTGCCCAGCTGCAGGTTTAAAAAAAAAAAGGAAGAAATGAACAGCAGCCAATTAGCATCAGCAGTGCTGTGGTCATTAACTCTCTTACTGTGATTTCATAAGATTTCACTTAACTCTCATGAGATTTCATAGTAAACTTCCTTAAACTGAATAGGGAAATAACATGAGTGCATGAGGCATACTCCCTTGCATGTCCCAGGACAGGCATACTGATTTGCTGTTTAAAGTCCTTTACAATGGGGTGTGAATACTTAGGACATATTGAGGTAAAATATCTTCATTTTTTACATAGAGATGTTAAGGTGATATTTTCTAGTCGGCCCTTTAGACTTTCATGATTCAGATAGAGCATGCCATTTTAAGCAACTTTCTAATTTACTCCTATTATCAATTTTTCTTTGTTCTCTTGGTATCTTTATTTAAAAAAACAAGAATGTAAGCTTAGGAGCCTGCCTATTTTTGGTTCAGAAACCTGGGTAGTGCTTGCTGATTAGTGGCTACATTTATATATCAATCAGCAAGTGCTACCCAGGTCCTGAACCAAAAATGGGCTGGCTTCTAAGCTTACATTCTTGCTTTTTTACATAAAGAAAACAAGAGAATTAAGAAAAATTGATAATAGGAGTAAATTAGAAAGTTGCTTAAAATTGCATGCTCTATCTGAATCATGAAAGTTGAATTTTGACTACACTATCCCTTTTAAATATGCTAGATACTGTATCTCTGCCTCTGCATGCTGGGCTCTGCCATCTTGTAGCTCAGGTATTCTCACAGCCTGTGACAAAAGCTGTGCACATGCTCAGATCAGTAATATTACCTATGATCTACAGGTTGTGAGAATATCTGAGCTCCAAGATGGCATCCCCCGGTACAAAGAGGGTGGAGCCTAAGTATCTGGCACATTTAAGCTATTAAAACAGGAGAACTGATTTGAAAAGAGCTGCAGGAACAGGATGCAATGCAATAACATAGTGAGTAGTAACCATTATTGGGTAGTTGTGCCCAGCAGTTTAATGTCCCTTTAAGGTAGAGGACATCCTGTATGAAACATTAGAAAGATTGTTAGTGACACAAGTTAGCAAGGATGGGGATAGGTCTGGTGCAGAGAGGTAGATTTGGGAATCATCAGCATACAAATTATATTTAAACCCATGGGACTTTATTAAGGAACCTAAGGGTAACGTATAAATTGAGAAGAGATGGGTACCAAGGAGAGATCCTTGTGGTAAAGGGGCAGAGGATGTGTCAGAGAAGGCTACACTAAAGGTGCGGTTATACGTTCTCACATGTTTTGCCAAGGTTCCCAATAATGGAAGCTTGCAAATATGCGCACACTGAATGTTAAAATTTTGACAGCTACTTCATGTTAGCATGGTAGATGAGAAATCAAAAGCTATTATTATTGCTTATAGTGTTGATTAAGCAATACTATTATTATTATTCTTTATTTATAAAGCACAAACAGATTCCACAGTGCTGCCCATGGGTACAAGAATAAAAGTACAACGGAGAAACAATACAATAAAAGACAAAATTTTACAGACAAATATAGGGGGAATTGAGGGCCCTATTCCTGTGGGAACTTACAATCTAGATGGGTAGGAGGATGGGAAACAGGAGGTGGGGACTGCAAAGGTGAGAATGATATTGGTGAGGAGATAGATGAGGTCAACTGTTAGGTAAGTGAAGTTCATTTGTTAATGAGTCGGGTGATAAGCTTCCCTGAACAAAAAGGTCTTTAGGGAACGTTTAAAGGAGGAGAGGTTAGGGGAGAGTCTGACGGCTCAAGGAAGTGCGTTCCAGAGGGTTGGTGCCACATGAGAGAAGTCCTGTAGTCTAGCATGAGAGAAGGTGATGGTAGAGGATGCAAGGAGCAGGTCATTGTTGGATCTTAGGGGGCGGTCTGGAGTATATTTTTTGATGAGTGAGGACAGGTAGAATGGGGCAGCATTGGTGAGGGCTTTGTAGGTCAGGGTGAGAATTTTGAATTTAATTCTGCTGTGAGTGGGGAGCCAGTGAAGGGACTCACAGAGAGGTGCATCAGAAACGGAGCGTCGAGAGAGGTGGATTAGCCTGGCAGATGCATTTAGGATGGATTGAAGGGGAGAGAGGCGGGAGAGAGTGCGGCCAGTTAATAAGTTATTACAGTAGTCAAGTCGGGAAATTACCAGGGAGTGGATTAGTAGCTTCATCACTCAGGAACGGACGGATTTTGGACATATTCCGTAGGTGGTTGCGGCAGGATGAAGAGAGCAATTGTATGTGGGGAATGAAGGACAGATTTGAGTCAAGTGTGACTCAGAGGCAGCGGACTTGGAGTGATGGGAAGATAGTGGTGCCTCCAACAGTGATGGAAAAATTAGAAACTGTAGTAGAGTTAGAGGGAAGGATTAGAAGTAGTTCGGTCTTGGACATATTTATTTTTAGGTAGTTAGAGGCCATCCAGGAGGAAATGCCAGATAAGCAGTCGCTGATGTGAGAATTGACAGAAGGAGAGAGTGCAGGGGTAGAAAGGTAGATCTGGGTATCATCAGCATAGAAGTGGTAGTTGAAGCCATAGCTGTTAAGTTTACCCAGTGAAAAAGTGTAAATGGAGAAGAGTAGAGGACCCAGGACAGAGCCTTGCGGTACTCCAACCGACAAAGGCAATGGAGAGGAGTAGTCACCAGCAAAAGAGATGGAGAAGGATCTGTTGGAGAGATAAGAGTGAATCCAGGAGAGGGCAGTGTCACAGAGCCCAAGAGAGCTGGCAGTGTCACAGAGCCCAAGAGAGCTGAGAGTCCGTAGGAGAAGGGGATGGTCAACAATGTCAAAGGCAGCAGAGAGGTCAAGTAAGAGGAGTATAGAGTAGTAGCCGTTGTTCTTAGCAGAAAGGAGATAGTTAGTAACCTTGGTGAGGGCAGTCTCAGTTGAGTGTTGAGGACGGAAGCCAGATTGCTGGAGGTCGAGCAGTGAGTTGGAGGACAGGAAGTGGGTCAATCAAAAACTAGTTTTTCAAGGATTTTTGAAGCTAATGGGAGCAGTAATATGGGACGGTATTTTGCAGGAGAGTTAGGGTCAATGGAGGGTTATTTGAAGATGGGGATGACCTTTGTATGTTTGAAGGAGGCAGGGAATGAGCTAGTAGAAAGGGATAGGTTGAATATGTGGGTAAGAGCCAGAGTGAGGATGGGAGACAGAGAAGGTATTAAATGTGAAGGAATAGGGTCCAGTGGGCAGGTAGTGAGGTGTGAGAAAGACAATAGGGAAGCCACTTCACTGTCAGTGGTTGGGAGGAGGGTGCAGAGAGTGGCAGAGGGGGTGACTGGGAGCGAAGTTGGCAGATTGCAGGCTTGTGTTGGGATGTTTCTTCGGATGGTAAGTGTTTTATTGAAAAAGTAGTCAGCCAGGTCTTGAGCACTGAACGCAGATGAGGGTGGTGGTGCAGGTGGGTAGAGGAGAGAGAGTTAAAAATGGAGAAGAGTCTTTTAGGGCTAAGTGAAGGGCAGAGGTGTAAGAGTAAAGGATGAACTTATAGTGCATAAAATCATGTTCAGAGCGGGATTTCCTCCAGGCATGTTCAGCAGTCCAGGAACATTTTTATAGGTGGCGTGTTTGCTGGGAGTGCTAGGGCTGCAGCTGACAAAGTGGGGCTTTGCGAAGTTGGGGCGGAGCGAGAGTGTCAAGTGCAGAGGAGAGAGTATTGTTATAGTGGGTTATAGCAAGGTCAAGGCAGGATATCGTGGAATTGTGCGGGAGGCGTATTTGAATATGGTTGCAGAGTTGGGGAGGGTCTACAGTGTGCAGATTTCTACAGGTGAGGGGGCCAAGTAGCTTTAGCCTGTATATTAAGATTAAAGGTGAGCAGATGGTGATCTGAGATGGGAAATGGGCGACAGGCAACATCAAGGAGATAGAATACCAGATCAATAGAATGTCCATCACGGTGGGTAGGGAATAAGGTGGATTGTGAGAGGCCATAGGAGTTAGTGAGCGAGAGAAGTTTAGAGGCAGCAGGGATAGATGGGTTGTCAATGGGGATGTTGAAGTCCCCCAGAATTAGAGTAGGTGTATATATAGAGAGAAAGTAAGGAAGCCAGGCAGCAAAGTTGCCAAGGAATTGGGAGGTTGGTCCAGGGGGGCAATATATAACTGCCACTCTGAGAGAGAGGGGGAGAACAGGCAAATGCAGTGGACTTCAAAGCAAGAAAAGGTGAGAGATGGAAATGGAGAAAGGTACTGATAGGAGCTGGAGGGCGGAGAGTAAGATGCCAACACCGCCACCATGTCTTTCACCTGGCCTAGGTGTGTGGCTAAAGTGAAGACCACCATATGTGAGATCAGCAATGGAAGCAGTGTCAGAGGAAGATAGCAAGGTTTCGGTAATTGCTAAAAGGTTGAAAGCGTTGGAAACAAACAGGTCGTGAACAGTTGTAAGTTTGTTACAGGCAGAGCGAGCATTCCAGAGGGCACAAGAAAAGGGAGCGAATAAGCGCTGTGGGTATATGGAAATTACATTGTTGGTATTGCGTGACCTAGAGTTTTTGCAGTGGGAGACAGAGCGAGGGTGTAAAAGTGTGGTGATTGCTGCAGGGCCAGGGTTAGGAGAGTGACAGAAGGTGAGAGTAAGTTTTGAAGGAGCGCGTATGACTAGACACAGGAGAGTTAGAGGGGGAAGTGTTCCTAAGGAGACAGAGTAGTTAATGAGAGGACAGCATAGGGTATGAGAGAAGGGATGGTGAGATATGGATAGTGTGGGATTGTTGTTATAGGGACATGCAATGAGTTTTAGGAGATGGGCAGACAGAGAGAGCAGAAAAGACAAAGGGTTAAATGTATTATTGTGCGGACGAACATGATACAATGTAGCATATCATGTCCGCCTCACATCGATAAATGCCGACAGCATATGCTGTCGGCATTTATCATTGCACTGCTGGTGCAATACCGCCCGCTAGCAGGGGGTGTCAATCAACCCGATCGTATTCGATCGGGCTGATTGCTGTCCGCCACCTCAGAGGTGGCGGACAAGTTAAGGAGCACCGATCTTAGGACCGTTGCTTCTTAACTTCCCGCTTCAGGCGGAACTGAGGCGGAGTGGGTCGGAAGCAACATCTTCAATCGACCCCATAGAGAGCATTGTGTAGGTTTATAGTTAGTAAGTTTACCTGTTAGTGGGACTTCAGTTTCCACCTCCAGTTTCTAACTCCAGTGAGTAACTCTGCCACTTCTAACAGAGCCACTTAGAATCAGAGAGCCATGGCTCAAATGAGGCTTAGACCTGCTGTATGTAGCAGTGAGAGTATTGAACTGATTCTAGGCAGCTGGCTACAAGCAGTCTAGCTAGCCATGAGTTACTCCAATTTTTTATTTTTTTTTTCAAAATAATTTTTTATTGAGGTAAGACAACATACAAATACAGATTCTTGAGAAAACAGCATGGCAACATGTCCATATGATATACAGTAAAGTTTATACCGCTAATAAAACAGACATGTCTTCAAGACTACATATCCTATTTATGTCTAAACCTAGACACCCATTATCTAGCCATGCATATTACCTCTTTTTACAAAAGTACATTTTCTATTGGACAATAAACATGTAATATACCAAATAACCAGTTTTAAGCCTAGATTTCGGTAGTAATTTTTTAGTATACTCAGGCTTATACTTGTCCATAATACATTTATCATAACTCATAGTTAAATAAAATGGCACAAGTAGGGTATGCATATAATATATGTAACAGTTAAACAAGCTCATCAGTATAAAAACAGTTGCAAATAGTCAACCAACATGTAATAATACAGTAAAGTAAAGAACCCCCTAAGTTACAACAAAATACAAATGAGGAACACCCCAGCTCATTTTCTTTATCAACGGGCCCCCCAAGGTAACTGAGAAAGATAGAAAAAAAATGGATAATCAGGTACACCCCAGCTAAAAGTTAGTGGCCCATCTTGGACCACGAATAAAGCAAATAAAGGTGATGGGTGGAGAATGAGAGGGGTGTTAACAGGGCCACGCTTTGACCCAATGGTATAGTAATATATTATTTACCTTAAAAATAGGCAAATAACTATAAATTATGTAAACCCCAGTTGAGAATTTGTAGTCACTCTTGGGCCACGGGTTTTAAATATAAGCAGGGGATAGAGTTTGCGGGGGTATCAATAAATAACCCTAATATATATTTGACTCTTATTTGAAAATTATGCTAACAGAATACTCCTTAGGATTTAGCACATTATAGTGAACAGCGTGTCTAGTATAACCGAAACTGTGGATATTGCTCAGTAATATATACATGCAACTACATGCATTCATACCCACATGTCTTCACAGTTGGATAGCATAGCATACACAACAACACATATTTGCCCTAGTACACTAGTATATACATTTTGCCACAAAACCCCCCCTAGGATATGCTAAAATAGGGATGGAGCCCACATCAATTGGCAATTAACGGGTAGTCTTAGACCACGAGTATCACCACTAGATGGTAGGTGAATGTAGAAGATTATAGCTACAGGGGCCCCTTTCTGGGCAAAGGGATATACTTTATTACACTATATGCAAAACATGCAAGTATTTCTTTCTTAAGGGCATACTCTATCATATGAAGTCTTATGGGGTTTAAGATATTATTAGGGAGCCCCTACAACCAACAGTTGACACTTAATAAAAATAAAGCTCCTATATTAAAGCTATGATAACATGGTACCCCATGGATTTCTGTGTATTATATGAGACAGCATAAGTCCACATTCAGGAGCTCTCTAAAGTAAGTAGGCTTCCATTCTAAGATAGGATAAATTTAATACAGCGTGTTATCTATGCAATGTCCCTGTATCAGATAACCACATACTGCCTTACTTCAGGGAACAGCAAGGGTATATCCTAATTCCAAGATAGCAGTACGCAGTAATACTAAGTATGGTATCATTAAGTACCCTGGTGAGCAGTCTCTGACATGCAACACTGCAGACTTTAAGGAGCACATCAGACCAAAGGTCATCCTTAGTCCCAAAAAAAGAGAATCACAGTGGACACAGAGATGCAGCTCTTATTTAGAGCCAAACAAGGTATCCAGAGTCAACCGATGCCAGAACGGGCCTCCATACTCACATCACCAGCGTATGCTCCCGTTTCTGAAAGTTCATATGACCCTGGAGAGACAAGGCTGCCGAAAGTAAAGGAAAAGTGTCCCACTGACCAGCTCAGACCATTAAGCTGTGTGCGTGCGTCCCGGATTATGACTCCTAGACCCGTAACGATACCCAGGTTGGGGGACCCCATCTTCCCCTCTGGAAAGCCAGCTGTATTTCTCCAAGTAGCCGACTGGGTCCACAGTCTTGGTCGCCCATCTGGGAAAAGATCTTGTGTGCCAAACACACCTGTACCCTTTCGGGGAGCCTTGGTGGGACTGTGATCAGTCCGTATATACTCCAAACACTCTGAGCTGTGAACATCCAGAGTCTGGAGGGAGGGATCGGCATTAGACAGGCTCTGCAGTATTATCCCGCTCTCACTTGTAATTAGATGTTCTGTGAGTGTAGATCGCTGCGAGGAGGAAGGCAGCCGCCATTCAGACTGCAGTATTTCCTGCTGCGTAGCTGCATTATAAGCCAGAGGTGATGTAGTCAGGAGCGTGAGAATTCGGTCCATTCTCTTACAAATTTGCGCCTCCCGCTCTTCCATAAGGGTCTTCATATAGAAGTATAGTCTCTCCATGCTAGGGTAGTAGAATAGCTCTGCATCAATATTGCTCGGTCCGGCTCACTATCCTTTATTTAACACAACAAAAAATTAGGCTGGATGATTTCAATATAGAGGGAGATCTAGAAATTATCTCCACATACCCCGGTTCCCCGGGGGGGGGTGCTGAGAAATTCCCTCCGTGGAGGCAGCCAAAATTAAACTGCAGCAATCCGGTCTGAGAGACCCTGAAGTTGGTCAGTAAAGGTATCGCCTAAACCAGCAATCCATTTCCTTTCAGATGGTTGAAAAGTCTATGCTGGATGGCATAAAAATATATCAATTACATGGCGGAATGTAATTGAATCTGCCAGAGCTCTCAGTTTTGCGGCCATCTTCAGCCTAAGCCCGGACACGCCCCCCGAGTTACTCCAATTTAAATGTAATTTCTCATTCTACTTGCTATGTATCCCTTTCTTTTGTAAGATGAGAGTCCATAGGTGTCCATAACATGTGGGATATATTTCCTGCCACTAGGAGGTGGTCAAGAACCTTCATAAGAGCTTTAATCCCTCCCACCTCCTCTCCCACTCAGTTTGTTCTTGGCTTCCGAGGAGACAGGTTGCGAGAGGTGCTCTGCAAGCAAAATTTTATTATTTTCTATGTAATCATTTATTGGGAGCTCAGACCTGACTTGAGACCCAGTACCTTTCTTAAATCTTGGTTTAGGGAAGGCTTCATGATAATTTCTCCAAGATTCTGTGTGAAGCAGGGGTAAAGGAATACCTCCGTTATGGCATGTCAGTACCCTCACGGCTAAATCTCTCAGCCTTAATTGCCCTCAGGTGTCGCTGGGACCCTATTCCTTTGCTTACACCTGAGCGAGTTGGTAAGATACAGTGGAGGGGTGCTGCAGTCCATGTAAGTGACATGGACACTAAACACACCCAGGAACTATCCCTAGTACTCTCCTTATATAGGTACTACATAGTTGAAGGTTCACTGCCCTTACACATAGGACTTTACCTATGTGTTTAACACCAAAAATTCCTGAATTTAGAGTTAAAATCTATCTTTTTCCATTGTCCTATTACTCCTTAGCAGCTCTAAGTATGTTTTTGTCTTGAGTTCACCTTTTTTCCTCCCAAATCAAAAAAGCGTCACTGTCTCTTTCAGCTCATTGTGAATGCGTTTAGGGTTGGGGACACAAGGGGAATCAAAAGAGGGGCTTTTATTCACTTTTGCATGTAAACTGTGTGTTTTTGTGTTTTTGGCCTGCATATTATTCTGGAGTTAAGCTTTGCCCCCCCCCCCCCCCTTTGGCACCCTTTTCTCTCTCCCTTACTGTATCAGTAGCTGGTGGAAATTTACCCAGGGACTGTTTCCAGGCATTTCAAGCTATATGGGCCCAGTTTTTAACACTTTCTTTGCACAGGAGGTAGGTGCATACCCTCATAGGAGCTACTGAGGGGGTGGGTATGTGGATTTTTTTCTGAGCCTAAATCATTTGGCTTTTTTCTCACTTCTGGGGTTCTGAGGTGTTCTTATAGGCTGTTTGTTGTATTTTGGGAAAATAAACTTGTTATTTAAAGCTTTGGATTATATCTTTATTTCCATTTACTTTCAGTTTTACTTATTATTTTGGAGTTATGGCCATACCCCCATCTGACCTACCAATTGGAAGAGACCCCTAGGGACATACTGCAGTTCATTATCCCTGTTTATTATGCAAAACTGTTCCAGTGGTCCAAATTAACCAGTTGTGGGATAATTGTGTTCTACATCTCCAATTCGCAACCCATAAACCTGTCAGTATGGCACCTGGCAGACATTTAGTACCCATGCCTATTTATGTGGCTTGGGGGATTCCACTGACTTTTGTTTCTTTTCTCCAGATTTTTAAAACAAGTCTTTAAAAGACAATGACAGAGTTATTAGCAGCTATCTCCAAACCAAGTAAACATAATGTAAAATTAAGGAGCTTTAATTTTACACCACCTGTAAAGCAGAGTCCTAATCCCTAGGCTCAGTTTCCACCAAGCTTACAAAGCTCTGACTCACCTGAGTCTCTCTTTCTGAGGGCGAAATCTCCTCTGAGGACCCTGATCCAATAAATGAGCCAGACACTGACTCCACGTTTAAATTTAAAGTGGATCCTGATTATTCCTTTTTAAGGGGTTTTTGAATGCCTTAGATCTATCTGAACAGAATCCACAGGATTCCAAGCTTGTAAATAAGTTAAATCAGGTTTTTGAAGCTCCGTCCAAAGTGCCTTATGTCTTTAGAAGCACCAGACTTGGTTAAGAATATATAGCCAAAGAACAGAAGAAATCAGGCATTCCTTTTGCACCTTCTAACAGGTTCAAAAGAATGTATCCACGTTCAGAGAAGAATTTAACAGTCTGGGAAGTAGTCCCTAAGGTTGATGGAGCTATTTCCACCTTAGTTAGACACACTACTATTCCTATGGAGGATAGTTATTCTTTTAGGGATCCAATGGATGCAAATCTGAGTCCTTACTTAGGAAAATATTCTCCCAATCAGCTCTTCAGCTTAGACCTGCAGTAGCAATCACCTGTGTGGCTGCTGTGACTCCTTCTGGTGTGATTCTCTGTCTCAGATAGTTTCTGATCAATCTTCTGAGAATATACGCAACTGCATTAAAGTCCTTAAATCTTGGTCAGCTGATATGGTCTCTAAGAATAGACTATTATCAGTTATTTTTGAAGGGAAGATGCTTTTTGGATTGGAATTTCATTCTATTTTTTTTAAAAAATGTCACTGTGGAGAAAAGAGGCTATTCTACCTCAGGACAGAAAGTACAAGGGAAAGTACAAACAAATTGTTTTCATTCCTTTCGCTCCCCTAGAGATCAAAAGTTCCCATCCCACCAGATGTCTGAACCCTCTAAGCCTTCCTGGAAGCCTTGATCTTCTTGGTCTAAGAACAGCCCAAAAAAGCCCAATTCAAATCAGAAATCTGCATGAAGGGACGGCCTCTTGTAGGGGGCAGATTGATTCAGTTTCAGAAGGCTTGGTCTCAATCAGTTCAGGATCCCTGGGTTCTCAACATTATATCCCAGGGTTATCACGTAGGCTTTCGCACCAGACCTCTCTGGGAACGGTTTCACCTGTCTCACGTTTCAAAGGTCCCTATTAAGGCAACTGCCTTTGTTAAATTTGTTTAAGATCTAGAAGACATGGAGTGATCCAACCTGTTCCAATCTCTCAACAGGGACAAGGTTTCTATTCAAACCTCTTCATGGTCCCAAAGAAGGAAGCCTACTGTCCTATTCTGAACCTAAAGACTCTGAACAAATTTCTTTGTGTACCTTCTTTCAAAATGGAAATGATCCGTACCTTTTTGCCTCTAATTCAGGAAGGTCACCATAGACTTAAAAGATGCATCTCTGCACATCCAAATTCTCTAGGATCATTTCCAGTTCCTAATGTTTGCTTTTCTCAAAAAACATTACCAATTTGTCGCCCTCCCCTTCAGTCTGGCTATAGTCCCTTGCATCTTCACAAAGGTGTTAGGGGCTCTTTTAGCACTGATGGGAGTTCAGGAAATCTCAATTGTCCCTTATTTAGATGATATTTTGATCCAAACTCGATTTCTTTCTCTGGCTACTGCTCATAATCAAAGAATGGTATCTTTATCATAAGATTTGGAAAGCTTACTTTCTTTGGTGTTCTTCTAGAGTTTTTTCTTGGAAATCTTTTATAATCCCCAGAATTCTTCAGTTGCTTCAGGATGGACTGGATAAGGGTTTATTGGCTGGTTCTTTAAAGGGTCAGGTTTCTGTATTATCTGTTTTGTTTCACAATAAGCTAGCTAAGTTGCCTCAAACTTTTGTTCAAGCCTTGGTCAGAATTATTCCTGTTATTAGGCCCATTTCTCCCTATTGGAATTTGAATCTTTCTTTCTGTTCTGTAAGGTTCCCCTCTCTGAACTTATGCATTCTCTGTACCAAAAGTTATTAACATGGAAGATTCTCTTTCTTCTAGCCATTACTTCCGCTAGAAGAGTTTCTGAATTATCAGCCTTGTCTACTGGTCATCCCTTTTTGCTTTTTCATCAGGATAAAGCAGTTCTCCAGACTAAATAGAATTTTCTCCCAAAGGTACTGTCTTCAGAAAATATTAATTATGAGAATATTGTTCCTTTTCTGTGCCCAAATCCTTCTAACTCTAAGGAACACCTACTACACAATTTGGATGTAGTCAGAGCCTTCAAATTTTATCTCCAGGCTACTTAAGATTTTAGACAGACTTCTAGGTTATTTGTCCACTTTTCAAGTCCCAGAAAGCATCAAAAAGCTACAGCGGTCGCCTTGGCATAATGGCTGAAGCAAACTATTCGTAGTGCTTGCACAAATAGTCAAAATCGCTGAAGGGATTTGAACTCGAAGAGTGCACTATGTAGCACTTCTAATACTCCTCAAATAAAAGGCATCATACTAACCGAAACCCCCCCAAATGAATGGATTCCTATTTTAAAACATAACTTTTAATGGGTTAAAAAAATGATATAAAATCAGTGTGCGAGTGAGTGTAATTAAAATCACACAGGGACTCGAAATTGCTTTGATATTATGAAGATTAAGCACTGATGACTGTGGATATTGGGCAAAAACTGCATTGTGTATGATATTTTAAAATAAATAGCATACACTTTGTGTTATTGAAGTGGTTCCTCTATTATCAACACAGGACTCTCATCATCATAAGAAAGAAAACCGAATGTATACTTACTTATACATTTCTTTTTTTTTGTATGAGGAGTGTCTATAGGACCCGCCTGGATTTTTGCTCTATGGGCGACAGATCTTATTTGCACCTCTTAACAATGTTTTCTGTCTTTCCTACCTTTTCTGTCTCTCTTCTTGCTCAGCAATACATAAACTGAGTGGGGAGAGGAGGTGTGATGGATTAAATCTCTTGTGAGGGTTCTTGACCTTCTCCTAGTGGCAGAAAATATATCCCACATGTTATGGATGCCTATAGACTCTCATCATTCCGAAAGAAATACATTTATCAGTAAGTATAAATTCTGTTTTTTTAGTGCCATATGTAAGCAACTCCAAACAGAAGCTAAGTGGAAGTGACACACAGATGTCTTTTCATTGTCTGAAGGGGAGAGGTGTTGCAGTGAGCCCTTAAATCTCTTTTTCCAAAGAAGGCAGGGGCATCTTACTGGGCACCAGGGCCCCCTATGTCTAGCAGCTCTGGTCTCCAATATGCTCCAAGCAATTGAATTCAAGTAAAATTTGACCTAAAAAAGTATTATGTTGTAAATGGGGGAAGTTAATTCAGTCATGTGGATGAGAAAGTGAATGTCAGAGAATACTGGAGAGAATCATTGTAGACCTAGGGCCTTTTGTTGGAAAGCTTTCCTTAAATGGATAATAAACACCAAAAATGTTATTGTTTAAAAAAAAAAAATATATAATCCCTTTTATTTACCATTATAGAAATATACTTTTTACCTCTGTAATTACCTTGTATCTAAGCTTCTGCAGACTGCCTCCTTATCTCTGATCTTTTAACAGACTTGCATTTTAGGCAATTAGTACTGACTCTTAAATAACTTCACGTGTGTAAGCACAGTGTTATCTATATAAAACACATGAACTAACGTCCTCAAGCTGTGAAAAACTGTCAAATTCATTCAGTTGAGAGGCGGCCTTTAAGGGCTTTGAAATTGGCATATGATCCTACCTAGGTTTAGTTTTCAACTAAGACTAACATGAGAACAAAGCAAATTTGATGATAAAACTAAATTTGAAAGTTGTTTAAAATTACATGCCCTATCTGAATCATGAAAGTTTAATTTGGACTTTACTATCCCTTTAATATATGAGGCATATTTTGGTTACCATTGTTACAAGTCTTTAATTGCATTTGTTGTAATTATTAAGTAAAATTTACCGCATTAATTAACATTATTTGGTTTTTCGAGACAGTGACTTTTTTTCTGTCTTCTGAATGCAATGGTCAGTAAAATCAGCAGGGTGGTGCACCCGTTAGAAAGGTGCTGGGGAGAAAACTATATATAATGCTATCATTAACACAAACAGAAATGAAACTCATCAGTTAATAATCTTTGACTAATAACAATGTTTATATATGTATATTCATTTCAGTAAGAAAATATGTCGAAGCATATCTTGCTATACCAGGCTGGTCTTGGCCTAGTAGGAGCAGCTGCAGGGGTTGCAATATTTGTGATTTACAGAAGGAATTGTAAGGAGAAAAAGAAGTGGGATGCAAAGAGTAATGGCTACTATAGACATAAACCCGTAGAACCCAGCAACGCTTTGGAGACTTCTAAGCAATTAAAAGGTACAATTGTCCTACAAACTGGTTACAAAATGGTTAAATGTTACGTTTCAGATAAGGATTTACTTTATAATTTTCTAAAATGTAAACTTAGTTTTCCTTTGTAATTGTCATTATTCTGAGCTTGAAGGGGTAAGAGAGTTAAAATAAACTTTCATGATTAACCCTTTAATGACCAGAGCACTTTTCCATTTTCTGACCATTTGGGACCAAGGCTATTTTTAAATTTTTGCTGTGTTTGTGTTTAGCTGTAATTTTCCTCTTAGTCATTTACTGTACCCACACATATTATATACCGTTTTTCTCGCCATTAAATTGACTTTCAAAAGATACCATTATTTTCATCATATCTTATAATTTACTATAATTTTTTTTATAAAATATGAGGAAAAAATGGAAAAAAACACACTTTTTCTAACTTTGACCCCCAAAATCTGTTACATATCTACTACCACCAAAAAACACCCATGCTAAAAAGTTTCTAAATTTTGTCCTGAGTTTAGAAATACCCAATGTTTACATCTTCTTTGCTTTTTTTGTAAGTTATAGGGCCATAAATACAAGTAGCACTTTGCTATTTCCAAACCATTATTTTTTCAAAAATAGCGCTAGTTACATTAGAACACTAATATCTTTAGGAATCTCTGAATATCCATTAACATGTAAATATTTTTTTTTAGAAGACATCCCAAAGTATTGATCTAGGCCCATTTTGGTATATTTCATGCCACCATTTCACCGTCAAATGCGATCAAATACAAAAAATCGTTTTCACAAATTTTTTCACAAACTTTTGGTTTCTCACTGAAATTATTTACAAACAGCTTGTGCAATTATGGCATAAATGGTTGTAAATTCTTCTCTGGGATCCCCTTTGTTCAGAAATAGCAGACATATATGGCTTTGGCGTTGCTTTTTGTTAATTAGAAGGCCACTAAATGCCGATGCACATCACACGTGTATTATGGCTAGCAGTGAAGGGGTTAATTATGTAGCTTGTAGGGAGCTTGCAAGGTTAATTTTAGCTTTAGTGTAGAGCTCAGCCTCCCACCTGAAACATCAGACCCCCTGATCCCTCCCAAACAGCTCCCTTCCCTCCCCCACCCCACAATTGTCCCCACCATCTTAAGTACTGGCAGAAACTCTGCCAGTACTAAAATAAAAGGTATATTTGGTTTTTTTTTAGGTTTTTTTTTTTTGGTTTTTTTTTTTAGCATATTTACACGTGTATTATGGCTAGCAGTGAAGGGGTTAATTATGTAGCTTGTAGGGAGCTTGCAAGGTTAATTTTAGCTTTAGTGTAGAGCTCAGCCTCCCACCTGAAACATCAGACCCCCTGATCCCTCCCAAACAGCTCCCTTCCCTCCCCCACCCCACAATTGTCCCCACCATCTTAAGTACTGGCAGAAACTCTGCCAGTACTAAAATAAAAGGTATATTTGGTTTTTTTTAGGTTTTTTTTTTTAGGTTTTTTTTTTTTAGCATATTTACATATACTGCTTTATAGTATCCCCCTTAGCCCCCAACCTCACTGATCCCACACCAAACAGCTCTCTAACCCTCCCCCTCTGCCTTAGCGGGCGCCATCTTGGGTACTAGCAGCTGTCTGCCAGTACCCAGTTTAGTAAAAAAAGGAATCTTTTTTTTAAAAAAAAATCCCCTTTTCTGTAGTGTAGCTTCCCCCCCCCCCCCCGACCAACCTCCCACCAGTTGCAGATCACTTAGAAACTTTATATAACATTTTTCTTTTCTTATTTATTATAGCTTTTTTCAGATTTTTTTTCTGTAGTGTAGCGGTTCCCTCCCGCTCCCGCCCCGTGCATGCGCCCAGCCCGCCGCCCCCCGTGCACGCGCGCGCTCCCATGCGCATTACACGGCGCATCAATGGCCGCCCACCCGCCTCCCAAGTCCGCACCCGCCTCCCAAGTCCGCTCCCTCCCACCAACGATACCGGCCATCGATGTCCAGTGCAGAGAGGGCCACAGAGTGGCTCTCTCTGCATCGAATGGCCATTTAAGGTTATTGCAGGATGCCTCCATATCGAGGCATCACTGCAATAACCGGAAAGCAGCTGGAAGCGAGCAGGATCGCTTCCAGCTGCTTTCCACACCAAGGACGTGCAGGGTACGTCCTCAGGCGTTAACTGCCTTTTTTTTGAGGATGTACCCTGCACGTCCTCGGTTGTTAAGGGGTTAAGCTACAGCATGTAATTGTAAGACCCTTTAAAATTCATTTATATTATTTATGTTGTTCTTTTTGTATCCTTTGATGAAAAGCATAGATATATATCCCCAGGAGTAGCAATATATTGCTGGGAGCTATCTGGTGGTCGGTGGCTACACACATTTGTCTCTTGTCATTGGCTCACCAGATGTGTCTAGCTAGGTCCCAGCGGTGCATTGCTACTCTAAGATCTTATTTTTACTATGGGCTAGATTACATGCAAGGTGCAAACGGATTTACGCAATTACGTTGTCCCGAGCCATTTTCATTACGCTGATATTACAAGTGCAGCGAAATCCCCCAATTCACTGTGGTCTTGTGGACTCCCCGCTTTGGTATTTTCACGTGATGGCTCATGGACTCTCACCATCTGATAAAAGAAAGCAAAATTTATATTTACCTGATAAATTAACTTCTTTCATGATGTTAAGTCTATGAGCCCCACCCTTTGTTTTTGTTCAGGTGGTGGCAGTACTTGTTATGCATTTCTTTGCCCGCTTTAACTTTCCTCCTTTTCTGTTTTCCTCATCAATATTTCAAATGTATGGCTGAGGATTATGGGAAATGGGAGGAATTTAAAGCTCTGGTGTGTTGGGGTGTGTATTGCCTCCTCCTAGTGGTCAGGAGGGGGATATTTCCACACTTGATGGCTCGTGGACTCTTAACACCATGAAATAATTTTTTTTGCATTTTTGAACCTGTATCAAAGTTAAATCCCAGAGGACCGGGTATTCCAGTTTGAAAACAGATATTAACCCCTTGACAATTTCACTCTAATTTTTTTTTTTTTTTTATTGTTTTAAATGATAGATAATCCCTTTTTTACCCATTCCCTAGTTTTGCATAACCAACACATTTATATAAATACACTTTTTACCTCTGTGATTATCTTGTATCTAAATCTCTGCAAACTGCCCCCTTATTTAAGTTCTTTTGACAGAAATGCATTTTAGCCAATCAGTGCTGGCTCATAGGAACTCCACAAGCGACACACATGAACTAACACTCTCTAGTGGTGAAAAACTGCCAAAATGCCCTGAGAGAAGAGGCGGCCTTCAAGGGCTTAGAAATTAGCATATGAACCTCCTAGGTTTAGCTTTCAACTAAGAATACCAAGAGAACAAAGCAAAATTGGTGATAAAAGTAAATTGGAAATTTGTTTAAAATTTCATGCCCTATCTGAATCATGAAAGTTTATTTTGGACTAGACTGTCCCTTTAATCTTTTTACCCTAAAGGTACTATTCGAACGTATGTGATTGCCTGTTTATATAGTTTTTGTGCTTGATTGTCTGTGTGGATGTTTGTGTGTGCATGGGGATATCTATGGGTACCTGTGATTGTGGATGTCTATGGGTGCCTGTGTGTGTATGTGGTTGGATGTGCATGTGGATGCCTGTTAGTGCCTATGTGAATGTGTATGGGTGCCTGTGCGTGTGTGTGTGTATATGATATGTCTGTAGGTGCCTCTTTGGGTGCTGACATGAAAAATCTCACTTTAGAATTTTGCCATGGGCGCCAGATTCTCTCAACTCAAGTTATAAATCATTTAAAGGGGACATTAAACCCAAAAATTTTCTTTCATGATTCAGACAGAGAATACACTTTTAAACAACATTTCAATTTACTTCTATTATCTAATTTGCTTCACTCTTTATATAGCCTTTGTTAAAGAAATAGCAATGCACATGGGTGAGCCAATCACATGAGGTAAATATGTGCAGCCACCAATCGGAAGCTACTGAGCATATCTAGATATGCTTTTCAGGAAGGAATATCAAGAGAATGAAGCAAATTAGATAACAGAAGTAAATTAGAAAGTTGTTTAAAATTGTATTCTCTATCTGAATCAGGAAAGAAAAAATTTGGGTTTAATGGGGGGGAGGGGAAGCTTTTTATGCTGAGCATTACTTGGAAATGTTGGCTTCAGGTCCCAATTTCTTGGATAATAAAGAAGAAACCAAATTAGAAACACAAGTTTTAAAATAACCGAAACCTATAACTATGTTAACTAACTATAACTTTAGCTGTCCCTGGTAATTTTGTTTTCCGCATAAAATGTTATGTCATTATCATAAATACTTGTAGCTGTTTCCTTGTAGAGACGCTGTCGAGCTACAGCTCTCAGCACTGTGTAAAACATTTATGCAGGATCAGTACAATTTCTGGGGACTTTTGTCACTTTGGCTTTGTTAACTCTCTGGGAAGAAACATAAAATGAGGTTTATAAATTTTGTGTGTGTTTCATATCAGTTTGCTGAGAATTTTAGATGTGGAAAATCTATTTAATAACAAATTAAAAGACCAGATAAAGTTCTATCTTGGGTTTCATTTGCTGTGTTTTTTTTGAAGATATAGATATGTAGTGTTGAAGTACATTCTCAATTGTAGGTCAGCAGAAGAAACCAGTTTTATAAACCACAAGGATGAGACTGAGGCTCACCAATTGTTAGTTGTGGTTAACAAGAACATTCTAGAGGACCAGTGGAACCCTAGACATTTAGCTTTACAGAGCTGGGTTATGACTTGTGAACAACAC